>NW_027507748.1:40245185-40250185 GCF_037356315.1 Lithobates pipiens | reverse complement strand
AGCTGCTTTGCCATGCTGATCTGAATGGGATGAGGGAGGGGGGGGGGGTCTGTGTAAAGAACAGAAAGAGTCTGCCAGCCACAGATCACTGTACCCGAGATGGCACTGACTCCCTCCCCACCAAACCAGGGAGAGACGGCACTGAGATATAGGAGTAATTATTTATTAACTACTTAACAACCGGCCCATAGCCAAATGACGGCTACAGGGCGGTTTCTTAACTCTGGGAGGCCGTCATATGACATCCTCCCAGAATTCCACTCTCGCGCGCCCCCTGGGGAGAGCATCCGTGACCGCCGGGTCCTGCATCACGGATCATCGTTACCGTTTACCACGTGATCGCTCCGTCAAATGATGGAGTGATCACTTGTAAATGTCATGTTATGACACCGGTTCCTCCCTCCCCCTCTCTGTACAGCAGAGGGGGAAGAGATCGGTGTCAGCAGCGCTGTGGGCTGCATCTGCAGGGCCCACATCGCTGCTCACCAAAATGTAACCCCACCAAGAAGATGGATGCTCTGGACTACAGGGGACATCGGCGACTTCGCTGGCTCCTGTGTCAGGTAAGTGACACATAATGGACTACTATGCGATGCATAGTAGTCCATTATGCTTTGCCTTTGCAGGGAATGAAAGAGGAAGTAAACTCATCAGGGTTTACTTCCTCTTTAAATGAGTGCCGAGTGACTACATAACATCCGGTCTGACAGACACAGATGTATAATGAAGAAGATTCTCCCACGCGCTGAGGGCGCTCTGCGCTCCTCCTTCGACATGTGGCGGGCGATGTCAAGCACTATGGAAGGAGTAATAATATTGTAATATATATAAATATAGATATAGGAGTAATTATTTATTAACCACTTAACAACCGGCCCATAGCCGAATGAATTTCAAAAAGAACCAAAAACACTGCGCTATTCGAATGTGTAACCAGTATACAAACAGCAGCTAACACAACATCTAGGTGTACAAATGTGACATAATAAATTTTTGTGAAAAACGTGTAGCGCTTATTTGTTTTTACCACATTACAATGTGACCAATGTAATCAATACATGTGTTAGACTGTGCACAAAACACATAAAAAAGAAATATATAAACACTCAATTACTGTATATGTAAAGCTAGAATGTCCAAGTAAATAAATATGAAAAAAATGTGTCCAGAAAAGTGGAAAAACAGCATGAAAACAGATGAAGAGTTCTCCAGATTTTCCAAGGTTACTGTGTGTGACACGATGAAGTGAAAAACAGTCCTACACCTTCTCCAAAGGATAATCACACAATCACCGCGTGAACCCTCCACCACATAAAATGGGGGCTTACCAGATTTAATGGATCCTACTCAAAATTATATTTGGAGGATCATATGTGCTTGTAGGTATACATAGGCTATTTTTGGAGTGTTGTCTTTTTCTGGAAGGCTTTCAAGTGTAGCTATTTTCTCTGCGGTATGTCTCCATCCACATAGATCATCATAGGTAGTGGGATAGATATAAAGGAAGAGAGCAGGGACCAAAATAGTGTAACTCCGTTTTTCGTTTCAAATAATTTAATTAAAAATTATCAAACTCACGTGTACAAAGAACATAAGCGCTTTTTCAGTAAAATCTCAGGCTGCAGTGAAGTCCCGACGCGTTTCGTCTTAAGCAGACATCATCTGGGGTACAACTTCAAGGCAGCCCTCCAGTTTATATAGCTAGACCCCCAATCAGGACAAGATTTCCTCCATCAGTGTCACCACCCATCACTTCCGGTATCCAACATGGCCGCCGGCGTGCGTTCCACGCCTCTTTTTAGTAATGTGAAGGTTCTAGTCAAATAGCTGTTAGATCCCATACTCTTATATATATTAGACGAATGACTTCCGTATATTTAAACGAACGTCCTAATGCCAATAACGTCCAAATAGAACGCAGGCATAAACATTGAAAAGTTCAGCCGATCTTTTAACCTTAGCGGAAGTAAAAGTAAAATAAACGTGACCCCCCGCGTATCTCACGAACGGGAGTGGTCAGCCTGGAACGCACCAACTTTATCCACATCCCGGCGCCATAACGTCACTTCCGTGTCCCCGTACTCAAAAAATAGACGTATAAAAGAACGCCATCTCTAGGGTAATGTACAGATCGGTACAAGAACGAATCTTTTTTATATATTAGATAAGGAAAATATAGAATATATACTCTCAGCTGAGGGATATATCTAGTAGAAAAAGCATTGGTAAAAAATAAGTAAAGAAGTAAAAAATATAGACAACATTAAACATTCGGACACTGCATCAAAATAGGAACGCAGTGCCTATAATCGCATATTAGCTTGTGTAGCCACATTTCACAGGAAAAATAAATAGAGAAGGCAAATTTCGAAAGGATATTATTTCCAGAAATTTTGCCCAAAAAAAAGTAGTTAAAATCTACCTAAGGGTGTTAACTGAAAATTGAATGGAAAAATGTGACCAGATCCACTCAAATAGGCGATTATTACATCGTAACACTCTTACATGGACGATGGCTTACGCATAAAAAGGGAATTTTTATTCTAATTTTTAAAAATTGAAAGTATAAAAATATAAAAAAACTTATAAAAATCAAATGTAGTCATGAGTTTTAAGGTATATATATATATATATATATATACTCAGATGTAGCGCTCTATTAATATAGTGGCCCAATCAAAAGGAGACCGGAAGTAATATGTGTCGACACATTAGGTGGACCAAACCCGAGTCGCCTTTAACCATCTACAAGTACACAAAAAGTACATTTTCCCCACATATTTCTACCATATATACCCAAAAAAGGAGGGGATAAGTGGAATAAAGTAAAAATATAGGTAAGAGAGATGGACAGACCTCATCCATCATCGATAAATGCATCTATATTACACACCAAGCCGAATGAACAATCCTAAATAATTGAGCAAGTAAAGGGGCACATTAATACACATACTACAGGAGAGTGTCAGAGAGTGCAGACATACTACAGGAGAGGTTCAGAGACTGCAGACATACGGCAGGAGACAATGCGAGACTGCGGACATACGGCAGGAGACAATCCGAGACTGCGGACATACGGCAGGAGACAATCCGAGACTGCGGACATACGGCAGGAGACAATCCGAGACTGCGGACATACGGCAGGAGACAATCCGAGACTGCGGACATACGGCAGGAGACAATCGGAGACTGGCGACATACTGCAGGAGACAATCGGAGACTGGCGACATACTGCAGGAGACAATCGGAGACTGGCGACATACTGCAGGAGACAATCGGAGACTGGCAACATACTGCAGGAGACAATCGGAGACTGGCGACATACTGCAGGAGACAATCGGAGACTGGCGACATACTGCAGGAGACAATCAGAGACTGGCGACATACTGCAGGAGACAATCAGAGACTGGCGACATACTGCAGGAGACAATCAGAGACTGGCGACATACTGCAGGAGACAATCAGAGATTGCGAACATACTGCAGGAGACAATCAGAGACTGCGAACATACTGCAGGAGACAATCAGAGACTGGCGACATACTGCAGGAGACAATCAGAGACTGGCGACATACTGCAGGAGACAATCAGAGACTGCGAACATACTGCAGGAGACAATCAGAGACTGCGGACATACTGCAGGATACAATCAGAGACTGCAGACATACTGCAGGAGACAATCAGAGACTGCGGACATACTGCAGGATACAATCAGAGACTGCGGATATACTGCAGGAGACAATCAGAGACTGCGGACATACTGGAGGAGACAATCAGAGACTGCAGACATACTGCAGGAGACAATCAGAGACTGCGAACATACTGCAGGAGACAATCAGAGACTGGCGACATACTGCAGGAGACAATCAGAGACTGGCGACATACTGCAGGAGACAATCAGAGACTGGCGACATACTGCAGGAGACAATCAGAGACTGGCGACATACTGCAGGAGACAATCAGAGACTGGCGACATACTGCAGGAGACAATCAGAGACTGCGAACATACTGCAGGAGACAATCAGAGACTGCGAACATACTGCAGGAGACAATCAGAGACTGGCGACATACTGCAGGAGACAATCAGAGACTGGCGACATACTGCAGGAGACAATCAGAGACTGCGAGCATACTGCAGGAGACAATCAGAGACTGCGAACATACTGCAGGAGACAATCAGAGATTGTGGACATACTGCAGGAGACAATCAGAGACTGCGGACATACTGCAGGATACAATCAGAGACTGCGGACATACTGCAGGAGACAATCAGAGACTGCGGACATACTGCAGGAGACAATCAGAGACTGCGGACATACTGCAGGAGACAATCAGAGACTGCGGACATACTGCAGGAGACAATCAGAGACTGCGGACATACTGCAGGAGACAATCAGAGACTGCGGACATACTGCAGGAGACAATGAAAGACTGCGGACATGCTACAGGAGACAATCAGAGACTGCGTACATGCTACAGGAGACAATCAGAGACTGCGTACATGCTACAGGTGATGGTCCGAGAACTTTTAGCAACGCACAGCTTGACAGTTGAATAACACAGCTCAGGGTTTAAGCAGTCAGGCATTTTATGGGTGCAAGGACATACCTGGGCAGCCAAACTCACTACATACATTTAGAGGTATGTGGGCGGGGCTTCCATTCTCTGATCTCACTACAACAGCCGGGAGCTCCACTGATGCTTTGTAGGGGGGCCCCGTTACCTGTGAATTGGGGCCCCCGTTACCCGTGAATTGGGGCCCCAATGAAGGTTTTGTAGAGTGCACAGAGGACACGGGAGGCTGTATTCCCGCACTAGCCAGCTGAGAGGGGCGGGGCCGGGAGCTCCACTGACGCTCTGACCCCGCCCCCGTGCAGCCTGTATGCTCGGAACAGAGCGGCTGTAGTGAGAGTCAGTGATCGGAGTGGGAGCGTCAGTGGAGCTCCCGGCCTCGCCCCCTCTATACTGGCTGGGGAATACAGAGGTCCGGGGGTGGAGCCGG
>NW_027507748.1:40237685-40240185 GCF_037356315.1 Lithobates pipiens | reverse complement strand
GGACATAGAGTTAGAATAAAAAGCCCAGTGAAGTGTGGCCGGGCCGAAGCGTGACGAGCGAAGCGAGGGGCCCTCTAATTCGTGCAGCCCTATGTCCGCTTGGATGGTGGGGCCTGCACTTGGACTCTTTGGAGATTTTCAGAATCTCCTTGTGCTTAGTGCTGCGCAAGCGCTGCGCCTGCGCAGTACACAGCGGACACTATTCGATAGCCGGAAATTTTTAGACAGAACCCGCGTGTTCAGTGGAGAGGGGAGGGACCGATTCCGTGCAGCTAACCCCGGATCAGTATTGTGAGAGGAGAAGCCGATTCGTTGGCTGCACGGATCGAGCCCCCTTCCTCTCTACACTGAACACAAGGGGCAACGATGTAGCGGCGGCCATTTTGTTGAAGCCAGCTCTCCAAAAATTGCAAAAGCAAACCATTCCTGCTTTCCCTGGGCAAAATCCCGAATCGGGACGAGGGTCCCGAATTCGGGATTAGCAGAGATAGCCTTCACGCTACTAAATGAAGTAGGGTTATCCTACGTGTAATAAATAGTGAAAACTTAGTCAAAGTAGTGTCAAAATGAATACACTGGTATTCTCAGTGCTGATACCATATAAAACGTGCACTAAAGTGAATAAAATGTCCTAGACCAGTGATGGTGAACCTTGGCACCCCAGATGTTTTGGAACTACATTTCCCATGATGCTCTTGCACTCTACAATATAGTTGAGCATTATGGGAAATGTAGTTCCAAAACATCTGGGGTGCCAAGGTTCGCCATCACTGTCCTAGACAATAAAGAGCTCTAAGTGATATAAATAGATAAATATACACGTGCAAACTGCAACTAAAGTGCTATATAATAGTATTCACATAATACTAAATATAATAAGTACATAATGGTCCTGCACAAAAATGTGTATAATAAAATGTGTATAATAAACAAATATAAATCTTATAATAATGGGTGATTATAAAGGCAAAACGGAGTATGTCACTGGTAATAATCCTAAATAATAGAGAAAATATGCACCCTCTCATGAATCCGGATATAAAAAGTCTCTTAAAATGGTAAATCACAAAGGACGCACTAAAAACTGGATCCCACAAACAGAAGAGAATAACCAGCAAGATCCAAATGTGGTCTCTCAGAACTCTCACCTCCACTCCTTTGTCATAATCGCATCTGACTTAGAGAACTCTCCTGCTTGTCTTATTCTCCACCACCAGGGGGTCTCCCACTTCTTTACTTCCATAGCTCAGTGATGTGGACACACCAGGACTAAGTTACATTAAGCTGCAGGACTAAGAAGATATAACCATGCCAATGGGGCAGCAGAAAACATATAGCACAGTGAGGAAGGTTTGTGGTCCAGGATGAAATGACAGTCAAAATTAGAAGCAGCACCCCCCCCCCCAAGTTGCGGAATGCTCCGCATACCGTCAGTGGAGCTCCCGGCCCCGCCCCCTCTCAGCTGGCTAGCACGGGAATACAGCCTCCCGTCCCGTGTCCTCTGCGCACTCTGCAAAACCTTCATTGGGGCCACGATTCGCGGGTAGCAGCGCGGGCCCCCTACAAACATTGGGCCCAGGGCAAGTGCCCCGTTTGCCCTGCGCTAAAGACGGCCCTGGATATAAGGTTGATACTCTTACCAGAGCTGTAGGACCCGCGTACCCTACGGCAGAGGGTCGGCTGGGCTGGGCTGTGATGTGGGATCCTCCTTTGGATGTACTCCGTCCCGGATGGAGGTAAGTAGGCCAAAGTGTACCAAAAGATACTGTACTCACTTTACAAGTGGTAATATCCAGAGGGCCAGATGCGTTCAAGTATCAAAAAAAGGCTCATAAGGATAACGGAAAAGAAAAAAGAAGCTCCGGATGGTGTAGATCAAAAAATACGATTGAGTTTATTTAAAAAATATATATATATGGGTTGTACAAAAAATAAAAAGTGATCACAAAAACAATTAATGTAAGAACAAAGCAATATGGGGTGCAAGTAATGCTGTCCGACGCGTTTCGACACAAGCGGTCATCAACAGGGGCTTACTCTTACCCCCATATTGCTACATTTTAAATGCACTACTCTCAGCCTGGTCCACCCATACCTGGGCGGGACAGGAAATTGAAGTTAATTAGTTACTCATTAAAATAACCAACACATGTATGGAATAAACCGTTCATGAGCCGATTTAGATCCAGACACGCACATGTCCACATCTACTCACAAACATCAAGAGGCATAATCAACCTTCATATAATGACATGGACACAAATCATGATACAAAATAATAAAAACATCGGGTACTGCGCCTGAATGCTACAGGAGTCTAAGCTAACATTACCAAATTACTGTGTCACCAACCAAGAAATTACACTTCCGGGGTCACTAAATGGTATATAGGGGCAGTCCCCATAATGGCAGCCAGCAAAATAATACAAGTGAGTCTATGACAGTATAGTAAAAAAGTGAATGTATTATAATGTCGGATTATAGTGTATACTACAGAATT
>NW_027507748.1:40230185-40232685 GCF_037356315.1 Lithobates pipiens | reverse complement strand
GCTCAGTGATGTGGACACACATATTAAGCCACCAGGACTAAGTTACATTAAGCTGCAGGACTAAGAAGATATAACCATGCCAATGGGGCAGCAGAAAACATATAGCACAGTGAGGAAGGTTTGTGGTCCAGGATGAAATCAAAGTCAAAATTAGAAGCAGCACCCCCCCTCCCCCAAGTTGCGGAATGCTCGGCATACCGGAAGCAGTGCGGCCGGTTTATGGGGGCGCTAGACTAATTTGCCTCTTAGCCCAGTCCCCCCCCATAAGACTGGCTCTGCACTAACAGTGTAGCACAAAGGGGATGAGAAAAATTCTGGACAGCCGCGCTCCAAAATATAGCCTTTATTCGTAGAAAATATGATCAAAAATACATGCCACAGCAGAACAGACAGAAGAACTGACGCGTTTCACACTATCAAACAGTGATATGAGCTATGATTAAAGTGGTTGTAAAACCTTACAAACCATTTTGACCTACAGGTAAGCCTAGATTACGGCTTACCTGTAGGTCCAAGAAATATCTCCTAAACTTATACAGTTTAGGAGATATTTACAAAAAAGACAGGTACCCCTGTCTAAGGTGCATGCACCGTAGACAGTGGAGCACAGGCGCACTGAGCAGGCCGCAGATCACGGCGATATGCCGCTCGTGACGGCTCCCGTGCCGGGATACATGGCAGCGGCGAAGATGAAGAAGGAGGACCGCTTTGGGGGCTTCGTTCTCAGGTAAGTTATTCATAATGAGCTAGTATGCTATGCATACTAGCTCATTTTGCATTGCATATGCATTTGCCATGCAGGTTGCATTTAGTGCGCCGTAGACAGCGGCGCGCAGGCGCACTGAGCAGGCCACAGATTAGGGCGATATGCCGCTCGTGACGGCTCAGGTGCGCATGCGCGGGAGCGACGTCATTGCGGCTCCAGCGAATCACAGAGCCAGAGCAGCGAGACCCGGAAGTCTCTCCGGCATACATGGCAGCGGCGAAGATGAAGAAGGAGGACCGCTTTAGGGGCTTCGTCCTCAGGTAAGTTATTCATAATGAGCTAGTATGCATAGCATACTGCATATGCATTTGCCTTGTAGGTTGTATTTAAAAAAAATAAAATAAAAGAAAATATGGCAGCACAGTGGTGTAGTGATTAGCACTCTCACCTAGCAGTAAAAAGGGTCACTGGTTCAAATCCCAACCACGACACTACCTGCCTGGAGTTTGCATGTTCTCCCTGTGCCTGCGTGGGTTTCCTCCAGGTACTCCAGTTTCCTCCCACACTCCAAAGACATGCAGATAGGTTAATTGGCTTCTGTCCAAAATTGCCCCTAGTATATGAATGGGGACCTTGGATTGTGGGCTCCTTGAGGGTAGGGACTGATGTGAGTGTGCAATGTACAGGGATAGGGGTAGACACTCACTCAGGTTGGACTGGTGTCTTTATTTAACCTTCCTAACTATGAAACTATAGCCTTTACTTCCACTGTTTGATAGTGTGAAACGTGTCAGCTCTTCTGTCCGTTCTGCTGTAGCATGTATTTTTGATCATATTTTCTACAAATAAAGGCAGAATTTTTCTCGTCCTTATTGCTATACTCTTTGCCAGCACCTGTGGCTTCTAATCCAGAGGAGAGGTCCATTCCAATTCAATCTACCTGGAGCAGTGCTATCCCTTTCCCAACAATGTAGTGCAAGGCAGCGGAGACTCTTTCCGTGCTGCCCCCCTGCAAAGTGCTGCCCTAGGCCTGGGCCTTGTCGGCCTAGGCCAGGATACAGCGTTGAATAAAGCACATACTTCCCAGGGGCAGACGGTGAAGCACACCCAGTAGAGTATGTCTTCTGAACAAGTGGAATGACAGTGCGGGCCCCCTACAAACATTGGGCCCAGGGCAAGTGCCCCGTTTGCCCTGCGCTAAAGACGGCCCTGGATATAAGGTTGATACTCTTACCAGAGCTGTAGGACCCGCATACCCTAAGGCAGAGGGTCGGCTGGGCTGGGCTGTGATGTGGGATCCTCCTTTGGATGTACTCCGTCCCGGATGGAGGTAAGTAGGCCAAAGTTTACCAAAAGATATTGTACTCACTTTAAAAGTGGTAATATCCAGAGGGCCAGATGCGTTCAAGTATCAAAAAAAGGCTCATAAGGATAACGGAAAAGAAAAAAGAAGCTCCGGATGGTGTAGATCAAAAAACACGATTGGGTTTATTTAAAAAAAATATATATGGGTTGTACAAAAAATAAAAAGTGATCACAAAAACAATTAATATAAGAACAAAGCAATATGGGGTGCAAGTAATGCTGCCCGACGCGTTTCGACACAAGCGGTCATCAACAGGGGCTTACTCTTACCCCCATATTGCTACCTTTTAAATGCACTACTCTCAGCCTGGTCCACCCAGGCGGGACAGGAAATGGAAGTTAATTAGTTACTTATTAAAATAACCAACACATGTATGGAATAAACCGTTCATGAGCCTATTTAGATCCAGACACGCACATGTCCACATC
>NW_027507748.1:40217685-40225185 GCF_037356315.1 Lithobates pipiens | reverse complement strand
CTGACAGCAGCACCGTGACATACAGCGCTGACAGCAGCACCGTGACATACATCGCTGACAGCAGCACCGTGACATACAGCGCTGACAGCAGCACCGTGACATACAGCACTGACAGCAGCACCGTAAGCAGCCCCAGGAGGAAGTCAGCACAGCACAGGGATGGTGTGATCCCCTCATAATAAGAACCCCCAGGAGGAAGTCAGCACAGCACAGGGATAGTGTGATCCCTTCATAATAAGAACCCCCAGGAGGAAGTCAGCACAGCACAGGGATATCATAAGCAGCCCCAGTAGAAATATGACACCGCTCAACCTCTTCAAAGAGGAGGGTAGGGGCATATAGTACGGTGTGCTTTTTTGGGTCAAGGAAGTGAGCCAAATGAATTAAGAAGGTCTGTGTGCTTGATTAAAAAAATAGTTTATAGACATATACATGGTCTACTGGTCACATGTGTTGAATTCCTCCGAGATCCATGCCTCATTCATTTTTAGAAATGTGAGGTAGTTAACACTGTGGTGAGCTAGGCGAGTACGCTTATCGGTCACAATCCCCCCTGCTGCGCTGAACGTCCTTTCGGACAGGACACTGGATGAGGGGCAAGCCAACAGTTCGATTGCAAATTGGGCAAGCTCTGGCCAGAGGTCAAGCCTGCCCACCCAGTAGTCTAGGGGTTCATCACTCCTCAGAGCGTCCACATCGGCCGTTAACCCAATGTAGTCGGACACCTGACGGTCTAGGCGTTCCCTGATGCTGGATCCGGATGACACCTGTCGATGGGTCGGCTGAAAGAATGACCTCATATCCGAAGTCACCAACACATCTTCAAACCGGCCTCTTCTTGCAGGCGCTGTTGGATTGGTACCCGCAAATCCTTCTCTGGGAGTGGGAATTGCTCCTCTGCCAGCGCACGCAAAAGCAGAATGCAGCATTTCTCGAAGCAAGGCCTGGAAGTGCTGCATTCTGACAGCCCTCTGCGACGGCGGTAACATTTCCGCCATTTTGTGTTTGTACCGGGGGTCTAAGTACGTTGCCACCCAGTACTGGTCCTTGACCCTCATGCTTTTTATACGGGGGTCCCTATTAAAACACTGGAGCATGAAGGCCCCCATTTGCACTAAAGTGGAAGCGGTGTGGTGGCCTGGCTCCTGCTCATCATCCAGGATAATGTCGTCCTCTTCATTCTCCTCTCCCCATCCTCGCACAACAGGGATCCCAGAAAGGTTTAAAGCATGCTCTTCTTGCTCCTGCTCATCCGCCCCGGCACCATCCTCCTCTGACTCCTCATCAGACTCCTGTTGTTGACTTGTCTCAGATAGAGTAGCCCCCCCTGGGAATTCATCCAGCATTGCGACTTCCTCATCTTCCCGCTCCTGCTCCTCCACAGCCTGATCAATGACACGACGCAATGCACGCTCCAGAAAGAAGGCATAAGGTACCATGTCACTGATGGCGCCATGGCTGCGACTGACCAGTTTGGTGATCTCCTCAAATGGCCGCAGAAGTCTGCATGTGTCGCGCATGAGCAGCCACTGGCGCGGTGAAAAAAAACCCAGCTCCCCAGAACCGTTTCTTTCGCAGAGTTCATACAGGTAGACGTTAACTGCACGTTTCTGCTGGAGCAGCCTATCAAGCATATAGAAGGTTGAGTTCCATCGCGTCGGGCAATCGCAAATAAGACGTCTGACCGGCAGATGGTGTCGCCGCTGAATGTCAGCAAGGCGAGCCATGGCCGTGTAAGATCTTCTGAAATGGGCCGAGATTTTCCTTGCCTGCCGCAAGATGTCCTGGACCCCAGGGTATTTGACAAGGAATCGCTGCACGACCAAGTTTAAGACGTGTGCCATGCACGGCACGTGCGTGATTTTGCCCTGTTTCAATGCGCTAAGCAGATTGGCACCGTTGTCACACACCACTTTACCAACTGTCAAATTGAGCGGTGTTAGCCACTCATCTGCCTGTGAACGCAAAGCTGAAAGGAGTGCCGGGCCAGTGTGGCTCTTTGCTTCCAGGCACAACAGACGCAGCACGGCATGGCAACGTCTCACCTGGCATGTGGAATAGGTTCTGGGGAGCTTGGGCGGTGCAGTGGAAGAGACGCTAGCAGCGGAAAAGGAGGAGGCAGCTGAGGAGGAGAGGGAGGAGGATGGAGTAGGAGGAGGAGAAGAAGAGTCAGGCCTGCATGCAATCCGTGGCGGTAAAACCAAATCTACACGGGTGCCACGGGTTACATGCTTGACGGCCGTCAGAAGGTTCACCCAGTGGGCAGTAAAACTGATATACCTTCCCTGCCCGTGTTTGCTAGACCACGTGTCTGTGGTCAGATGTATCTTGGCACCGACACTGTGTGCCAGAGATACATTCACTTGCCGCTGAACATGGCCATATAGCTCTGGGATGCCCTTCTCTGAGAAATACTTCCTTCCTGGGACCTTCCATTGTGGTGTTCCAATGGCCACAAATTTGCGAAAGGCCTCCGAGTCCACCAGTTTATATGGCAGTAGTTGGCGGGCTATGAGTTCTGACAAGCCAGCCGCCAACCGTTGGGCAAGAGGGTTATCCGGCGTCATCATTTTTTTACGCTCAAACATTAGGCCCACGGAAGCCTGCCTTTTTGCAGAAAAATGTGAGCTTGGCGTGATGGAAGGTGGAGTGGAGGACAATTGTGAGGAGAGAGGAGAAGGAGAAGTAGAAGACGAGGCTGGACGGTGAGAGCCTGCAGTGTGGCTTTGTGTGTTCCGTTGCTCCCACTGGGCTCGGTGATGGCTGCTCATGTGCCTTCTTAAGGCGGTCGTCCCTAGGTGAGTATTGGGCTTACCGCGACTAACGCGTTGACTGCAAAGATTGCAGATGGCAACGCTATTGTCAGCAGCGGACAGGTTAAAAAAAGCCCACACTGCGGAGCCATGTGCCGGTGTCCTGGGAGCGCCAGATGTGACCGTACATGGTCGATGACTCGCTCCTGATACATTTGCAGTCTGCTTTGTCCCTGCTGTGCAATGTAAGTCATTGCTGCTTCTCCTCCCTATCTGCTGGTCCATATCTCCCTCTGAACTCCCCTCCTCTTCCTCTCTTGTGGGCACCCACGTGACATCACTAGACACGTCATCATCAACGTCACCTTCCCCACCGCTATAAGTAGAGATCTCGGAGTAGGCAGCAACACCGGGGACCAACCTCCTCCTTGGGCTGATCTGGGTACTGGCGTCAGACTGCTGAGTAGCGCTTGTTGCTACCTCCTCTTCCTGATCCAATACCAAGAGTGGCTGCGCATCAGAAATGTCCTCTTGATATGGATCGGAAAATAATTCCAGTGACTCAAGCGGAAGGTATGTGGTGGTGGTGGTGGTGGTCGTGTTGTTGGTGGTAGTGTCTTTGGGGGTGCACATAGCAGAGAGTGAAGAAGAGGGTGCAGATCGAGAGGATGAGGAGGGTGCAGAAGAGTAAGGCTGAGCGAGCCACTCAACCAAGTCTGGTGCATCCTTTAAAGTAATTGAACGCACCTTCTGCAACTTCCCACTTTGGCTCAAGCCTGTTGCTCCTGCCCTACCCCTACCACCCCTGCGGAAGGGCCTGCCTCTTCCTCTGCCTGTCATTTTTTAAATGACCCTGTGACAAAACTCTTAGTCCCTATACCGATGAAGGACTGCTGCAGTATAGGGCAGCGGTCAGCAGTGGTGCACGTCAACCCTATCTATTGTGGACCGATAGCGGTCCTTACAGAACAGCAGACTGTACCGCACTCAAGCCTATGTACCGTAGCACCCTATACCAAGTTACCAGTCCTTATAAGAACTTTTGTGGAACAAGCAGGTTGTGTGTTAGTGATTAGCAGACTGTACGTCAGTCCCTATACCGCTGAAGGACTGCTGCAGTATAGGGCAGCGGTCAGCAGTGGTGCACGTCAACCCTATCTATTGTGGACCGATAGCGGTCCTTACAGAACAGCAGACTGTACCGCACTCAAGCCTATGTACCGTAGCACCCTATACCAAGTTACCAGTCCTTATAAGAACTTTTGTGGACCAAGCAGGTTGTGTATTAGTGTTTAGCAGACTGTACGTCAGTCCCTATACCGCTGAAGGACTGCTGCAGTATAGGGCAGCGGTCAGCAGTGGTGCACGTCAACCCTATCTATTGTGGACCGATAGCGGTCCTTACAGAACAGCAGACTGTACCGCACTCAAGCCTATGTACCGTAGCACCCTATACCAAGTTACCAGTCCTTATAAGAACTTTTGTGGACCAAGCAGGTTGTGTATTAGTGTTTAGCAGACTGTACGTCAGTCCCTATACCGCTGAAGGACTGCTGCAGTATAGGGCAGCGGTCAGCAGTGGTGCACGTCAACCCTATCTATTGTGGACCGATAGCGGTCCTTACAGAACAGCAGACTGTACCGCACTCAAGCCTATGTACCGTAGCACCCTATACCAAGTTACCAGTCCTTATAAGAACTTTTGTGGACCAAGCAGGTTGTGTATTAGTGTTTAGCAGACTGTACGTCAGTCCCTATACCGCTGAAGGACTGCTGCAGTATAGGTGAGCGGTCAGCAGTGGTGCACGTCAACCCTATCTATTGTGGACCTATAGCGGTCCTTACAGAACAGCAGACTGTACCGCACTCAAGCCTATGTACCGTAGCACCCTATACCAAGTTACCAGTCCTTATAAGAACTTTTGTGGACCAAGCAGGTTGTGTATTAGTGTTTAGCAGACTGTACGTCAGTCCCTATACCGCTGAAGGACTGCTGCAGTATAGGGCAGCGGTCAGCAGTGGTGCACGTCAACCCTATCTATTGTGGACCGATAGCGGTCCTTACAGAACAGCAGACTGTACCGCACTCAAGCCTATGTACCGTAGCACCCTATACCAAGTTACCAGTCCTTATAAGAACTTTTGTGGAACAAGCAGGTTGTGTGTTAGTGTTTAGCAGACTGTACGTCAGTCCCTATACCGCTGAAGGACTGCTGCAGTATAGGGCAGCGGTCAGCAGTGGTGCACGTCAACCCTATCTATTGTGGACCGATAGCGGTCCTTACAGAACAGCAGACTGTACCGCACTCAAGCCTATGTACCGTAGCACCCTATACCAAGTTACCAGTCCTTATAAGAACTTTTGTGGAACAAGCAGGTTGTGTGTTAGTGATTAGCAGACTGTACGTCAGTCCCTATACCGCTGAAGGACTGCTGCAGTATAGGTGAGCGGTCAGCAGTGGTGCACGTCAACCCTATCTATTGTGGACCGATAGCGGTCCTTACAGAACAGCAGACTGTACCGCACTCAAGCCTATGTACCGTAGCACCCTATACCAAGTTACCAGTCCTTATAAGAACTTTTGTGGACCAAGCAGGTTGTGTATTAGTGTTTAGCAGACTGTACGTCAGTCCCTATACCGCTGAAGGACTGCTGCAGTATAGGGCAGCGGTCAGCAGTGGTGCACGTCAACCCTATCTATTGTGGACCGATAGCGGTCCTTACAGAACAGCAGACTGTACCGCACTCAAGCCTATGTACCGTAGCACCCTATACCAAGTTACCAGTCCTTATAAGAACTTTTGTGGAACAAGCAGGTTGTGTGTTAGTGTTTAGCAGACTGTACGTCAGTCCCTATACCGCTGAAGGACTGCTGCAGTATAGGGCAGCGGTCAGCAGTGGTGCACGTCAACCCTATCTATTGTGGACCGATAGCGGTCCTTACAGAACAGCAGACTGTACCGCACTCAAGCCTATGTACCGTAGCACCCTATACCAAGTTACCAGTCCTTATAAGAACTTTTGTGGAACAAGCAGGTTGTGTGTTAGTGATTAGCAGACTGTACGTCAGTCCCTATACCGCTGAAGGACTGCTGCAGTATAGGTGAGCGGTCAGCAGTGGTGCACGTCAACCCTATCTATTGTGGACCGATAGCGGTCCTTACAGAACAGCAGACTGTACCGCACTCAAGCCTATGTACCGTAGCACCCTATACCAAGTTACCAGTCCTTATAAGAACTTTTGTGGACCAAGCAGGTTGTGTATTAGTGTTTAGCAGACTGTACGTCAGTCCCTATACCGCTGAAGGACTGCTGCAGTATAGGGCAGCGGTCAGCAGTGGTGCACGTCAACCCTATCTATTGTGGACCGATAGCGGTCCTTACAGAACAGCAGACTGTACCGCACTCAAGCCTATGTACCGTAGCACCCTATACCAAGTTACCAGTCCTTATAAGAACTTTTGTGGACCAAGCAGGTTGTGTATTAGTGTTTAGCAGACTGTACGTCAGTCCCTATACCGCTGAAGGACTGCTGCAGTATAGGGCAGCGGTCAGCAGTGGTGCACGTCAACCCTATCTATTGTGGACCGATAGCGGTCCTTACAGAACAGCAGACTGTACCGCACTCAAGCCTATGTACCGTAGCACCCTATACCAAGTTACCAGTCCTTATAAGAACTTTTGTGGAACAAGCAGGTTGTGTGTTAGTGATTAGCAGACTGTACGTCAGTCCCTATACCGCTGAAGGACTGCTGCAGTATAGGGCAGCGGTCAGCAGTGGTGCACGTCAACCCTATCTATTGTGGACCGATAGCGGTCCTTACAGAACAGCAGACTGTACCGCACTCAAGCCTATGTACCGTAGCACCCTATACCAAGTTACCAGTCCTTATAAGAACTTTTGTGGAACAAGTGAGTTGTGAATGTTTAGCAGACTGCAGCAGAAGGGCAGCAGTCAAGTATAATATCCTTTCTATATTTGGAAGAAAGAATATTATACATGTACAAGCCTATTACTGTACCACTGATACCAGTCCTGAAAAGAACCTTTGTGGAACTAATAATAACAGCAAGTCTTTAAAATTACCCTCACTGCCTGACAACACTGCTTCCTTCCTGTCCCTATACAAATTGGCAAAAAAAGAGAACGATTAGTGGTTACTGGAACAGCTCTTTTGTGGACCTTGATAGTAACAGCTAATGATGATGATGATGATGATGATGATGAAAGACTAATCTGGCTGTCCCTGTAGCATACACCGTCCTTTCCCTTTCTCTAAACTAACAAAAGACACTCAGGCTGCTGCAAGAATCAGCAGCACAGCAAACCTATCAACACCTAACACCTATACCAGTCCTGAAAAGAACTTTTGTGTACCAAATAGCTAGTGGTTTATCTCTCCCTACTCCACACAGGAACCTGTCCCTATCGTAACAGAAGAAAGAATGTAAAATGGCCACCGGATCGGGTGTATTTATAGGTTAGGGGGAATGTACAAGTGTCCATGTGCTGTCATGTCTCAATTGGCTGTCCTGTATCACATGATAAACGTGTCACCAAAGGTTAAAGTTCTTGTATACATTAAACACGTAAGTCCGCCGCGGCGAACGACGGAAAAAGGCGTTCGAACGTGCGGACCGCGAATGTCGGAAATTCGCCGCGAAACGACCGCCGGGCGAACCGTTCGGCCATCACTAGTGCCCACATCGCTGCTCACCGAAATTTAACCCCACCAAGAAGATGGA